>NC_066840.1:24276754-24304491 GCF_001640805.2 Lates calcarifer | reverse complement strand
TAGTCTGCAGACTGCTCAGCACTCAGCCGCAGAGCGAGGAGTGAATCATGTCAATTAGAAAGCAGAGGAAGCTGCGAGGAAACGGCCCGAAAAACAAGAAGGAGGGAGAGAGAGAGTGGGGAAAAAAAAAATAAAGCAGCTCAAACGCACACAACATCGAATACAATTAGAGCTACTCCGCCGCTAACAGGTGTTCCCTGCAATTTGCTTCCTCCACCCCATGTCGTGTTTGTGTCACATTTACGCTCGGATGCATAGCTAATAAAAGACAAGCAATCCTGATTGATATTTAATTTGTCGGAGAATGAGGATTCCTTGTTATCCTTGAGGAAAAAGGCAGCGGGGGTGTTGGTGGGTGGTGGTGGAGGCGGCGGAGGCGGAGGCGGGGGCCTGGCCTATAAATAATAAACAGCTCTGGAGCCCGCGCTAATGTTTGTTTTTGCTAAGGGGGGTTAGCGTAGCCGGGACGTCATGACAAGAGCTACAGAAAACATAAATACACTACCGGGACATAAATAATAACAGAATTAATTCACGGCACATTATTAGGAATCCGTTCTTTGTTTGGGAGGAGGGGGGATTTTTCTTTCTTTCCTTCCTTTCTCTTCTTTTTTTCTTTTGCATACTGAAATCAAATTAGCATAACAGGCTAATGCATGTATGTATGTTGGTGGTGTCGTCAGGCAGTCAACTCTGCTCAGACTCACAGATAATAATGACAGTAATTCTCGTTATGTGTGTGTGTGTGTGTGTTCAGCTGAGTTATATATATGTGTGTGTTTTTGTGTGTTTTTCAGGCATCAGGACAGAACAGGATCTTTACGTTCGGCTGATAGACTCCATGACCAAACAGGTGAGAGGATACAGACGCAAACCAGAAACACTTGGTGTACACGTTACCTGTGGTTTAAGGGGATTTATAAGAAGACGACGATAAAACAGTTGCTCCCAAAGCAGCAAAGCGTCCTCTTCACGGTCCAAAATGGCGTCCACTGAGCTCCTCCTCCATTTTGGGGAAGACGTAGTAACAGAACTAACAGAACTAGGAGGAGGAGGTTGTGGTGGATGGAGGACTGTCATCTCCAGAGTCCGTATCTGTGGTTCAGGTTCAGGGAAAGATGGTGGTTCAGGTTAAATGTAAATAAACAGGTTGTGTCTGAAGTTTTTCTGTATTAAACCAGACCAGGATCTTTTCCCGGAGCTGAGAGAGTCTAAACGTTCAGTATCAACTATGGATGTAACGATATCAAAACCAAATGAACAAGGCGTTTATTTTAATTTTAAAAACAGTCAGTTGGATAAATAAAGTTTGTTTTACACCTGTTTTCTAAACCAACATGTCTCCAATTATAAATGAGATAATAATAAATCACACGTCCTGATTCCAGCCTCCCTAAAACTCTCTCCTCACTCTATCAAACTTTAACGAACACCTCAAAAAAACTCCCTTTTACCTGAAGAATCTCCCTTCAAACATTCGTCCTAACCCTCCTCCTCCTCCTCCTCCTCCTCCTCAGTCTTACTCCCCTGAACTCCAGCAGCAGCCCCTGATTTGTTTTCCTTTCCAGCTGTGCAGCTTGGGGTCTTTTCAGCTGACTCCTCGGATCCCTCCCGTTCCTCCCACTTTTTCCGGTTTTCACTCACTCAGAAACCTCCCGTCCCGTGTGGGATTTGAACCTGTGAAATGGTTCCTCCGCCAAGAAAAACTCCCTGATATTTCCAGATTCCAGTCGATTTTTACTTCCAGCCTCCCCCCTCCTCCCTCCTCCCTCCTCCCCTCCGCCCGGTTCACTCGGCTCACGGCTCCCCCACGTTCCTCACACCTAGAGGTTTGTTTTAGAAATATTAATCTGGCAACAATCGTCCGAAATGTTTTTTATTTTTCCTTCATTCTGGATGTGAAGCCTTTAAACAGTTTTCATAAGGTTTATAACACAATTTAATCATCACCAGTGACAAAAAGAGGAAAAATAAAGGAGTGTTTTATTATACTTTTACTGAAAGTACATAAAGTGCAGAATCGGTTTGTCGTCCTCAACTTTCAGTAAAGTATATCTGACAGGAAAAAAGCTCTGTTTAACCCATTAATGACTAACGACTGGATTTAGTCAGTGAAGGAAAAGACCCACAGATTTTTTCCTGCTGGAGATGGAAACACAAAACTTGCTGCAGAAACTGTAAAGACATGTGGCTACGCATTTTAAAATCTAAATGTTTGATTTCACATATTTATCATGCTTCAATTAGGAGACTAATTAGATTTTCTTTTAATTAAAAATCACAGAAATAACTTTAGCATTTGTTCGACATGTTAAATATCAGATTTATATCAGATTATCAATACTGGAACAACAGGATTTCTGATAGGACATATTGATCATGTTTAATATTTATCTGCTCTGACTGTCTTCAGAGCAGATCAGGGAGGGTAAGATCAGTCTGAACACACCTCACACCACAGGAGAATCTGACAAGATCACCTTTACAACCATCAGATAATCAGGCCTTTGCTGACTTTGATCAGGAGGAGGGATTTAGACGATTGTCTAGTAGTGAGTATTTCACTTAACCTGTTGTTCAAGAGGTGTTTTTAAGGAAAATCAAAATCAACAATGTAAAAAATTCAGCGTGTTAGTGCCGAGCTCAGCGAGTGCTTTCAGTTTTTCTGAAAATATAAACATGGATGGTGCTGAACTCGAAGCTCTGTCGTCGTCGTGAAGTTTAAAACAAGTTTAAGGGACAAAATGAAACAGACCTGATCTGAATCAAAACACAGATCAGGTCCATTGATCTCCTGAGCGATTGAATCTGTTAATTGGACAAACTGAACGGTCGACCGATCAGGATGATCAATACATCTGATGGGATGTTTGTGAACTGTGTGTTTGTGTATGAAAAGGTCACAGACACACATCAATACAAGTCACACAATAAATAATCCTCACAGTCGTCCGGGGATCAGCAGATCCTTAAAAATAAAATGATTAAATCACATTGAAACGTGAAATCAAGACCAAGGACGTCTTCAATTTTTTTTTTTCCAGTAATGTGAAGATTTTCTTTCATGTTCTTACACGTTTGCTTGTTATTTTTTTGTTTTTATTTTTATTGTTTATTATGAAATATGTAAATAATGTCGACTTATATAAAACACATCACCCAGCTTTGACTGTAAAACTCATTCAGCCTCTTTGAGCGTTAAAGGAAATCTTCCAAACACCTGTTTAACCTTCCCAGCTCCTACTTATTCACCCCCCACCACCCTCACCTCCTTTAGTCATACCCCCCCCCCCCACCGGTTCAGCCCTGTTGGCATGTCACCGATCGATGTACCAAGCGGCTCCCCGACAAAGCGTCAGCCGTGGAAACCGATCAATAGGCCCTAATGTGGCGCAGCGACGGCACACTGGAGACAATAATCCTGACACCTCCTCCTCCGTGACACCCCCCCCACCCCCCCATAACAACGACGCTCCTCTCAACCTTCAACTCCTCTACATGACACCCCCGTTGGTCGACAGTCAGACCTGACAGACAGGTCGGCTGGAGGCCTCCGCGGATCGATACGACCCCTGTCGAGGGTCTGTTAGTGCCCCCCCAGTGTCCATGGGATTGTCAGAGCTGAATTAATGCAGATTGGTCTGTGAGGCGATTGGGGGGGGGGGTGCAGATTAACTTTTATGCAGTAAGTTACATCACACAGAGAGTCTGAAACTACACCTGGGAAATCCACAAAGACGGAGAAAAATACAGTTTGTGTATCGACAGATTTTTCATACAGACAAAAACCCAAACACCTTAAATCTTAAATTTAAAGACCAGGTGATAACAGGAAGTGAAAGTAGTCATCAAAGACACAAACACACATCATCCACGATACGATATTTGTGGCGATATTTTAAAAAATAATAACACCAGCGTCAGCCATCTTTGCTGTAGATTTGAAGAGGGAGTGAGTGGAGAGCAAAGGATGATGGTCTCTGTAGTTCCCATTTCCCTTCGCTCTACTCCACCGCGGCTGGAACTAAACTACAGTTTTACCCAGAAGCCCTGTTGTTTGTCACCGTCCAGGTCCACGACTGTTTGAAGACACTTTTGTTATCGCGATATCGTGAAACTGACGACGCCGTTACCTCTGCAGTGACGTCAGAATACAACACAAAGAAGCATAAATAAAACATATAAAGGGATAAAGACAAAATAAAATGAGTAAATCAAGTAAAGTCATGTCTGTGAACCATACTTTAAATTCAGTCAGGCCTCTTTTAATCTTATTTATCTGCAGTTTTAATGTATATCTTGCCTTGCTTTTGCTCCTTTAAACCCTGTCTGAAAGGTTAAGACTTGATTTTAAAGCTTATGTTTCGAATATAAACGTCCACGTTTCCTGAAATATCTTTTAAAAAATCTCCTCACATTAAAATGTCTTTACTTTCCAAGACAAAACAAAAACTGTCCTTAGTTTCATCTCTTTTCCTAAATATCCACTCTCCTGAAATATGTTGTAACGTTCCCAAAAAACTGTGGCTCATTTTCCACATATTTCCAAAGTCCTCACAAGTCACGGTGCAAAAGCTCGAGCCGGTCCTCACAGAGATAGACAAAAAACGGACACACAGCCTCGCAGCAGAACGTGGACATTAACCCACAAATAAGCATGAAAGTGGACGCACAATCACACACACGGGATTGTTGTATCAGGAATGATGATGTATAAATATCGACCACGGAATATACACACAGGAGAGTGTGTGTGTGTGTGTGTGTGTGTGTGTGTGTGTGTGTGTGTGTGTGTGTGTGTGTGTGTGTGTCTCCCTGATGCAATCCACATCCCTCCTGGTCAAACTGGAGCATTTTAATCCAGAGGAACAGAGCCAGGATCAGGATCAATAATGCAGAAGTGGTCGTTATCCTAAAAGTATTGTCCCCCAGGGGTGTGTGTGTGTGTCTGTGTGTGAGTGTGTGAGTGTGTATTTGTGTGAGAGGGAGAGAAAGTGTGTGTGTGTGCAGGGCGGAGGTCTGTTTTGACTATAAAGGTGGATGAGGTAGTGGTAGGTCATCGCAGGAAAAGAGGGAGGGAGGACACACACACACACACACACACACACACACACACACACACACACACGCACACACACACACACACACACGTTCTTACTGGAGTTCATTTACAACCACCAGGGTATTACTAAAACCACACACACACACACACACACACAGACAGACACACACCTCCCTCCTCTCAGCGGTCATCCGTCATCCGGACGCTGACATGACAGCTCGGTGGGGGTGAGGAGGAGGGAGGGATGGGGGGAGAAGAGGGAGAAGTGGGGGGGCTTCATCCTGGGGCGCCGCCCGCCATCTGGCAGGGAATTCTGGGAAGGCCGGAGGAGGCAGAGACCACCAAAAGGGGAGGTGGTGGTGGGGTGTCGGTGTTTGGAGCAGCCATGTTTTTTTTTTTTGTAAACTGAGCAGGAAGTGGTTGGAGGCCATGTTTGACCTGGGGGGGTGGGGGGGGGTGGACAAAATAACAGCAACACCTGTACACGTCAACTCATCAGCTGCGACTTTAGTTCATCAATCAACCTGATCTGAACTGGTTCCCAGTTACATGTGTCGTTAACTGTAGTTAACTGGTTAGCTGGATGTGTGAACTGGTTTAAATGTGCAGTAAACTGGATTATATGTGGAACAAACTGGTCAAGGTTTGCAGTGAACTGGTTTGTCTGAAGAATGATTTAGTTTATTCTGTATTTAACTTTAAATGTGCAGTAAAATCATTTACATGTGTAGTAAACCTGATACCGGAAACATATCAGTCTTATGTCAAAGGTGATTTGTGTTCATGAGAGTAAATCTGTGTCAACTTTCAGAACCTAAAACCTGCGAGAACATTTCGACTATTTAATGCAAACAAATGCAAACAACGGACATTTGAACCCTGAAGTTTGAGAATCAGCTGAGTGACGTTTGTCTGTTTCTGTCCCATCAGCCGATCCTGTACGAAGGTCAGGACAAGAACCCAGAGATGTGTCGCGTCCTCCTCACCCACGAGATCATGTGCAGGTAAAACACTGATAAAGATGGCGACTATTATTATCCTTCCTTTTTTCTTTTCCTCTGGATTCTATATATGAGAGGTGTTTCTTCTTTAAATTAAATTTTTTTTGACAAGAGAGGATTCGGCACAGAGGAGCACGAGGAACCGTGACAACACTTGTATGTCTTTCTGTGTGTGTGTGGGTGTGTGTGTGTGTGTGTGTGTGTGTGTGTGTGTGTATAAGAGAGAAAAAAGAGCAGCTGTTGGTTTGTCGTTCATCACACCAATCAACACGTTTGCTGCCCTGCTCTCTCCTGTCATCTGTGAGTTAATGGTTTTACTGGTTCAGGCTGAGGAGTGAGGAAGACGGAGAGGAAGGAGAGTGATGGAGGGAGGATAAAAATAGGACACACACACACACACACATATATATATATATACGTGTGTCTATACAACACACACACAAAGACACAGAGTCTCAGAGTGTTGTTGTATCTTTGAGCAGAAGATATTTTTTCCTGACGAGACAACGTGTTTTAGATTTTATGTCTTTCTTTCTGATATTTAAGCCTCGTTAGTTCAGGTTCAGATTTAAAACCGGGTCCGAATTTACAATAAACTGTTTAACATGTGGAGATAAAAACAGATTAAATGTGCAGGAAAGTGCCTCATCTGTCTCTGGTACTGTTTCGTAAACTGGTTGATCTGCAAACTGGTTTATGTTTAAAACAATTGTATTTGAAGTAGTTTACAAAAGAACTGTACATTGTGGTGCAGTGATGATGTGTTTCTGTAGTCCAGCCCTGGAGTTAGCATCAGCCTGTTTCTCTCCACAAAAAACCAAACAGATTTTTTTCATTAGTCCTTAATTTCTGATAGTGACACGGTTTGTTCAGCAAGAAAATCTTTGAAGCCTAAATCCAACCTCCAGAAGTAAGAAGCTAACGTTAGGCTATAAACCAACTACACCACGGTCACATGACGTCAACGTCTCCACCACTAAGCTTCCAACTGGTCATTTCATTTAGCTCTGAGCTCTTCTACAAAAGCCTTTCTTCTTAGAAAGTTAGTGAGAGTTTGAAAGAGCGTGAGTAGAAACACAACGAGGCTGTAAAGGTGGACTGGTGAGTAGATGGGTTTTCATGTTAACGTCCCCGACAACCTCTGTAGTCTCATTTAGACACTCGTTAGCAACCGCCTTTTTTAAGACACGTAAAAGCTTCAAACATCAGGAGTGGGGGATTTACTGACCCATTTTATGTTGGAGAATAAAACCTGAAAATGTCTTGAGCTTGTGTTAAAACCACAGACCTTATTTCAGACATTTAACCAGAAACACACTGACTCTGGGACGAGGGAACAGGAAGTGCTAACATGCTAACATGCTAACTTGTGATTGCACAGAATCAGCTCCGTCCTGTCGTCTGACCTCCCTCTTCTTCTCCCTCCTCCTCACCCAAACTTGAGTTATCTCCAAACTTCCCTCTGACTTTTATCGGGGCGTCGGGCTCATTTCCCCCCTGCGAGATTCCCTCTTTCGATATGAGCTTCATTTCCATAATGACGGCTGGCTGTCTGCGTCTCTGAGCTTCAGTCATTATGTGATTGAGTGCGATTATTAACCAGCTTTCCCCCCTGATGGATGCTGTGTTTCCATTCGCTAATGAGTGAGGGATCAGAGACCGACTCACTGTTTCCATCCCTCTCTCTCTCTCTCTCTCTCTCTGTGTCTCTCTATCATCGGGCTCCCAGGTGAGGTCGTTTTTTTTATGGGCGTCCCTGTTGGTTTGTCTACCTGGATCACACTCACCTTTGGGTGTAGCACCTGTTTCAACGTGTACAGGTGGAGGAACACCACGTTCTCCTCCCCTGGGTGTCGTAGAGGTTTAAAGAGTCCAGCTTTTATTTCTAGAATCAGAATAGTAAAAAGAAAAATGAGGTTTTTGGTCTGGATTTTTTGCAGCGTGTGTGTGTGTTTCAGCTGTGACCTCTCCGTCGTATCATCGCGGCACATTAACCATTCTTAAACGGGACTCTGCTGCTTTCCAAAAATCACCAGTTGCCAGCCAGCGAGCAGCCAGGTTGGCACGCCGGCGTTGCCAGTGGGCTCCCGGAGGCCGGCCAGCTCCAGGGGCCCCGCTCCTCTCGCCTCCCCTTCTCTCGCCTCGCCTCGCTGGCTGCCAGGCTCCGGGCGATGGCCTGCTGGAGGAAGGCGGCGGCGTTGCTGCCTAGTCTAGCCTGGCCTGGCCTGGCTTGGCTTGGCTTGGTCTGGCTTGGCTTGGCTTGGCTGCTGGGGGAGGCTGGAGCAAATCATCCAGGCCTTCGGGTAATTACAACACTTACCCTTTGAAAGCGAGCCCTGTCGCTGCCGGCCCCCGGTCCAGATCGGTGTTATCTGGACGCTGTGATCCTCGGGGAGCCTTTGAAGGGCTCTCTCAGTTTTTTTTGTGTGTGTGTATGTGTCTGTGTGTGTGATAGTCGAGCGCCGACGTGCCCGGACAAACCTTCTCTTTGTGCTTTAAGTAGATTCCACTTGTGGTGGCGTCTGAAGTGGCTGCTGAGCGGCGAGGAGGAGCAGCCAGCGGTAATGATGCTTGTGTGGCCCCGGCCGAGGCTCGCCGGCCAAACTGGCTCCTGTGGCTGAATTATTTTTGGGTCCTGAGTGTGTGTGATTGTGCGTTAGTGTGTGTTGTGGCTGCACGGCGACCTGAGGAGCCTCTCTCTCTCTCTCTGTGCAGCGGCGACGAGGGACGAACTCTCGCTGCCAAAATGAGTGACAGAGGCAACAACAACACACACTCACTGTTTGTTTTGTTTTTTGCCAGTTTTGAGCGACACACACACACACTCAGACACACACACTCTTGCAGCTTCACACTCCCCTCTCAGGTCTGTGTGTGTTGTTCCTCTCAGTCATTAGCCGGCCGTGGTGTTAGCCTGTTTGCGGCCCGGGGGGAAACGTCATTAAGGCGATATTGTGGACGCTCAGCCAAGGTTTGTTTTCGTCTTTGGAAAGGGGCCCCGGGTCCCTGGAGGGGCCCCGGCAGTGCTCCTGGGGTCCAGTTTGTTTATAACACTTCTTTGGCAGTTTGGAGGAGGTTGTCACCACAGCAGCACCAGTGGGTTTCCAATGCTAATTGGTCTCCTGGAACTTTCACTAATGGTTCCAAGTAGCTGGGGGAATAAATTATTGTGGCGCTTTTTCTACGGCAACAGTCGCACATACACATCCATACAGAGACGGAGAGGCAGCGGGGACACAAACACGGCGCTTAGTTTATGATTTTTCTGTACTTAGAGATCAAACGGCGTGATAAATGATTCATAAAGCGTCTCATTTGGCATTCGCAGCCTCGATTTTGACGCTTGTTTGTCAAATGGCAATTTGATTCAGGACAGCATGGGGCGAACGCAGGAGTGTAATTGGACGTCGCGGGTCATATGCGATATGATTAATTTTTAAGAATTACCGGAAGATATGTTAATGACCCTCGCAGCGATAAGAAAGAGGAAAAAAAGAGGTGGATTCATTGTGCGCAGCAGCTCGTCAGAAGATTATAGGCAGAAAATTAGATCTAATGTGGAGATAGTGTTGTTGTTATTAATGATGGATCACTTCACATCTACATTTCAGAAAGCTCCGGCGCTCGCTGACGTTTAATGTTATAAATTCATTTTGACGAATTTCCTCCATCTCTGTCTCGTTGGAGGCTGAAAGACGTGAACGTTCCTCTGAAGCTGAAAGTGTTTGACTCTGAATATGTGCGAGTAAACGTATAAAAGTAGATGTCAAAAATAAAACTTATCATATATCAGCTCAATTTGTCACTGAAGGATTTATAGGATATACTCTTGGCCAATATAATTTTTAAATTCATTAGGAAAATTAAAAAAAGACTTTCTGCTTCTTCCTCAAACTCACAGATTAGAAATGATGTTGTAAAAAAAATCATACTGAGACAAAGTTATTTCTGTTGGATGTGCAGAGTTTTAAAAAGTTCTTTTTACAAACTAATGATCAGTTTAAACTGAAATAAATATTAATTAATCATTTGTTTATTATTAGAAATGTGGTGCAGTAAAGATGTAGTGGAGGAAAAGTAAAGGAGGAGAACATCTAAAGTATGTGAGCGTGTGTTGATATTACCTGCAGTTATTTATTGATTTATTTACTCTGAATACTTCCTTTTCACTCTTATTTAAAGGATAACTCCAGTATTTCTTTGATCCTGAGCCTTATTGTCTCATGTTTCTAGTTTTAAATCCAAAGGAACAATCGTTCACATCAACAGTACGTCCACTAAAGTGTTTGTTTCTGCTGACAGACTCACATTGTTATTGTAAGAATAGGATTCCTACAGAGACAGAGCTTTTTATTAAAGAGTAAGACCCTTTTAGTTTAACAAGAAACATAGTTTTCTATCTCAACCAGACTCCATTGACAAAAACAGGAATTTAACCGAGCAGAACACAGGAGCTGCTCCTTCACCTTTACAGTTTCCGTTTGATTCACTCACTAAAATCTCTTGGTACTGAACAGCTGTTAAAGTCCAGAGTCCAGACCTCTCAGGTGGTCTGGGACAGGTCTGTCCCCGGAGTCCAGGCCACTCAGATGTTCAGTTTTCATGCTCCACATGTCTGAACCAGCTCGAGCTCTCTGTTCTTAAACATCAGGGCCGAGGACTCTTCTCTTTGCTGCTTCCTTTAATTAAATCAAGTTAAATTTAGGACAATTAATTCACATCTTTTACTGCAGCTGCACTGAAGTTGTTATTCTGTTAAGGATGATCTTCTATTTTATTTTCCGCCTTTAAACTCGCCTCGTGTTTCTTGTTTGAAAAGCTCTGTGAGCAGCCTCGTTGCTGAGAGGCGCTCTGATTGGTTGAGAGGTTATATCTGCAGCCTGAGAGGAAGAACTCAGGATTATAAAAATACTTAAATCTTCTCTGGAAACTCCTTCGTTTTATCTGAATTCAAGTTTTAAAAATAATTAGTTTAATCTGTGAATGTATTAATACGGACTGTTACTCTTATCTTTCAAGTAGAAGTCAGAGGAGCAGTGTTTGCCTCTGAGAGTACAGAGTAACTTAAAGTTACTGAAGTGTTAGTTACCTGGTCTGCCTCTGAGCCGCAGGATGTGATCGTCCTGTAAACGCCTCTCCTCCGTCTGTCTGATGGATATTAATGTGTTGAATTCAGCCTGCTGCTGTTCCAACATGCCACACTGACCCGCGCCACCAAAAGCCCCGTTTGGCTCCACCCGTCCCCCTGCAGAGCTGAAACAGAAACCCAACGCTCCCTCCTCCTCCCCTCCTCCCTCCGGATGCCTCCACAGACCGTGGATCAGCTCCTGGTTCGTCATCTGGTTCGGTGTAAAGTTGGATGACACGCTCTGCCCTCTGGCTACCTGGACGGCCGTTTTGGCGAGCGTGCCGTTCGGTTGGCTGGCTGGTTGTCAGGGGCGACGGCGCCGGGGGTTGTCGTGGGGTGGGGGGGATCCACAGCGGTGCCTCCTTCGCTGGGCGTCGGCCAAATGTTAGTGACCTTGGTTTGGACCTCACCCAGCTGGACACTGACTCTATGAGTGTGTGTGTGCGTGTGTGTGTGTGTGGAGCTGAAACAAAGCTGGTTTTCAAAATAAAAGTTGGCATCATAGAGATACTGAGTTTGGAAACACTTTATTTTCTTAATTCCTCATAATTTCTCGAACATTTGCTGGAAATTTTGGTGAAAACTGAGAGAAAATGAAAGAGTCATTTCTGTTTGATTCACAGAGTTTTGACATCTGCTCAATTTAAACTCAAATAAATATTAGTTAATCATTTGTTTATTAATAGAAATTCAACATTTCGCTGCAAGACTGTAACAATTAAACACTGTCTCTCTGTCACGTACAAAATGTTGTTTTTATTTTTCAGGAAACTGTTGAATATTACTCAAAGTTTACTCTCTCGTAAAGTTTTCAGAAAGTAGATTTAAGTTTAGATTTAAGAAGTTGAAGCAGTGTTTCAGATTTCACATGTGAAGAATTGCAGAGTTTGTCCTGCGGCGGTTTCAAATATTTTTACAGATCATCATTCACTTTGTTTCCATTTTATTTGGCTTTAACTTTGAATAATTTACTTTTCCTGCAACACATTTTCACTCCTGGACGCTTTTTTTGGTCAAATCAGATCTGTCAGAATAAATCAGAGGTTTGTTAGTTGTAGTTCTGACTTGAGTTCTGTTCAAATGTCGGATTCCAACATGACGTGAATTTGGCGTCATGTGACGACTCAGATAAAATGAACAGTGACACTGACTCTGTAAATGGAGTAACAGTTTTCTGACTCTGGATCTTTTCTCCTCTTCCAGTCGGTGTTGTGACAAGAAGAGCTGTGGGAATCGCAACGAGACGCCCTCCGACCCCGTCATCATCGACAGGTAGGAGCTCACCTGGTCTGGAACTGTCTGCCGCTGTGAACCTGTCTGCAACACAAACAAACAAACAAAAAACAAACAGAGTGAAGCTTGGTTCCAGGAATCTCATTTCACATCAGGTGGATGTTTTCAGGTTCATGTTGTCGCAGAGTGTCAGTGTTTGAGTATAAATGATGATGATTTTCTGGAGGTGAATCTTGTTGGTGAACGATGTCTGGTCACTGCCAGTGAACGCAGCACGGTTCAGACTGTAGTGCAGGACCAGGACCAGGATCAGGATCAGATTCTCTGGTGGTTTTGTGCAGCTTATCAGTCGTCAGCCACTTCCCTCCCACACACAAACCTGCCACAAATACAACACAATAATCTGAGCTCAAGGTCCCCTTACTGCATTTTTTCTGGGCGTTCATCAGCGTCTCAGTCACAGTCTTTGTGAGTTTTTTTTTTGGAGGTAGTTTTAGGATTTATTGTCCTCATTGACTCAAAAGCTGAGTATGAAAATTTACTCTTGATCTTGTAATTAATAGTTTGAGTCAAGGGCCACTTACTAGTCTCTTCTGGAGCTGTCAACCACATGATCTTCACGAGTACACAGAGAAATCTCCTCTACTTTTTCCAAAGTCGACGATAAACTCTGTGATCAACTTTCTTTATTTCTGTTTTGGCGAAACAATCTCATCAGGGTCCATTTAGCAGTTGTTCCTGAGCTTTTGATCGCATCACATGATCTTCATCAGCAGATGGAGACGTCCAGTTGTTATGGAAGTGTAGACGTTGAGATGTCCACGTTCTCTGAGGTCTTTAAGTTCAGATTGAAAATTCATTTTCGGTATATTATCATCAGTGGTGCATTCAAGGACACTGTTTATTTCAGCTGCTAAAAATGTTTGTCAGAAAATTAAACCCTTGAATTAAAAAAAGCTTTCATAGTAAACAGATAAAATGTCAGTAGATTTCTATTTAAACGTGGAAAACTTTGATCCAGTCGTCATCTTTTGTCCAAACACAGACGACATCTGATTCCTTTGTTTCTTCCTCCTTCTTCTTCTTCTTCTTCTTCTTGTGTTTTCTGGCGTCTCACTTCTTTCTCACGTCTCACTTCCGACTCGAGGCTCGAGTGTGTGAACTGTGTAATCAACACCACACAGAAAAAAACAATGTTTACATGCTGCAGCACGAGCACATGCTCCGATCAGACGCCTGCGTCCCCTAAACTCCCATAACGTCAGGTTTTTATCGGCTGGGCTTCGTGTGACTGGTTTGTTCTGGACTGGGCTTTTTGTGGGCTTTTGTTGCCCTCTGTTTTGCCTCTCAGGCAACATACAGACGCCTGCAGACGTCACTCTGGGCTGAAAGGAATTATTGAAGCTATTTATGCTAAAAACACTGGAATCAATGCAACATTTTCCAAAAACAACATTATCCGTCATATTATCAGGCTCCTGTCAATAAATGAAAATGTGTGTTTTTTAAATAGAAGTCTGGATATCAGGCTGTGATTTCTTCATTTAATTGGATTTAGATTCATATTTCTTCCTTTTAAACTACATCACAATGAATCCATTGAACTGTAAACACATTTATCTGTGTGGCAAAATAAGCAGCTTATATTCTCTGTCAGTAAATGTATGATATAAACAGGGGGTATTATGAGTTTACACCTTGAATCCTGTGTTTTTAGCCTGTATTTGTTCACATGTAGTGAAATTGTCTCCATTAAACGTAGCTGAATTAGCCGTTAGCACTTCCTGTTTGCGGTGGGCTCATGTATGTTCAGACAACTATCACCGGATCCCTGTGATACTGAAGGAAACTTAAAATCGTGAGTTTTTTTAGTGGAGTTTTGAATGGAGTTCTTTCTTCTCTGCGCAGACGTTGATTCCTTCATTTATTTTTCATCCAATGTCACAAAAAGAAAAAAACCCTCATCCCTCAAACATCAGCATCACAATCTCTTATTAACGTTCGTCCTCGCCGTCTAATCCCTCCGCCCCGCCGCGTCCTTGGGAGTCGGCGGCTGTCCGTCACAGCGCCCGGCTGTGATTGGTCGGGGTCGCAGTGGTGGGAGCCAATGACCTCAGAGGAGGTCAGAGGGGAGGACGGACGGAGGGGCCGGGGGGGTCGGTACCAAGTCCATGTTGGCTCGTTAGAGAGGCCTTGGACTGCGGCCAGGACACACACACACACACACACACACACACACATAAGAGAAAATGTGTTCATACATGTCAGAATGGGAACATATCAGTGTGTCTGTACACATATAACACACACACACACACACACACACACAGAGTCACAAATACAATCTTGCGTCCTCTCACCTTCCGTTGTGTGTGTGTTTGATGGGTGTTTTCAGAGGTTTTGTCACCTCTCCGTGTGTCCTGTCACACATGAGATGGACTCCATACATCCAGCCTGCAGTGCGACACACTGCTGTGTGTTGTGTGTTGTGTGTTGTGTGTTGTGTGTTCGCGCTGACGTCGTTGTGTAAGAACAAAAACCTCAAACGATTCTACTTCCTGGTCGTTTCTCTGCAGCTCGACGGCTTTAATTAGGACACGACAGGACACTGATACTAGTCCACTAACCCAGGGAATACACACACACACACACACACACAGTTATTGTCAGCATATTAATGGACACACACACACACAGTAACACGGACACACACATATATGTGCAGACACACACACTGTCAGTCGTCTGCTGCTGATTTACTGCAGCTCTGGTTGTTTCTCTGCGTTTTAGCGCCTGTTAAGAAATGCAGGATTTATTACTGTGACCCCCTCTAATACACACTTACACACACACACACACACACACACACACACACACTTCACATAGAGGTGGGGGAAGGCAGGGTGTGTGTGTGGTGTGTTTAGTGACCCATCATGCAAATGATGTAGCTCAGCAGCTACAGTAAAGCAGTTTAATGTTGTAAATTCACGTCTCGCTGAAGTAAATCAAACTGACACACACACACACACACACACACACACACACACACACACAGTTATTCCTTTGTGATTTTTATGTTTCTCTCTCTCTTTCTCTTTCTCCTCCTCTTTTTATTTCCCTTCACGCCTCCCTCGTCGTGATCATTCGAGCCTTTTCTCCGCCTGTCATCCCCCGGTGACCTTTGACCTCCTGACTGGTCGGGTGCGCTGTCGGCAGTCATGACATTTTAAAGGTTAAACAGAGGCAGCGTTAGTGGAGGTTTTTCTGTCCAGAGCTTTCAGCTGAATCTCACAGCCTTCCTCAGTGGACAGGAGTGTGTGTAGTTGTCGTGTAGATTGTGCTTTTATTAGCAGCAGAGCAGGATTTTATCAAACTGAATGGTGGGCTAAAGTTGTGCTGCTGCTGCTAACGTTAGCTTAGCTTGTTTTTAGATTCAGATTCCTTCAGTGTTCAGTTGCTCAGGAGGTTTTTACCTGCAGCCGAATCATCCACACAGATCTCCTCCTCTTTAAAACAAACAGACCTGATCATTAAAACTTAAAAAAAGAAATGAATGAAGCAGTTTCACGTTACAAATCGATGTTTCTCTGATGCTCTTATACGACAAAAATCCTTCATCCAGATAAAGATGATAGTTATAAGGTTATAAAAAGTGACAGTGACGTCAAACAGCGAGAAAGGAGTCGTCTGGAAATGTTTAAACTGTTCACAGTGCAGAAATTCAACATGAAAAAACAAAAACAAATATATTTATGTACCATACTTTCTGCTGTGAGAGCAAAAGTTTCTTGCAAGAGCATCACTTTTAGAAGAGCGTGTGTGCACCTGCAGATCAATGAGCAGCATTGATTTATTGGTCGATATCAGTTTTCCAGGATTTTTGTATCCACACGATGAAGAACCTGAACTCGTTAGGTTTTAAATTAACTGGATTAAAGGCCTGTGTAGTGTGTGTATGTTACATGATGCCTCACACCAGGTGAAGCTGTCAGTGAGCACTTTAAGGACCTCTCCTCAACGTAGGAGAATAAAACGGCAGAGGATGTTTTCTGATATTTTTACTCAACCTGAAACTGAAGCTTGAAGGGTCAGGCCTGTGTGTGTGTGTGTGTGTGTGTGTGTGTGTGTGTGAATATAAATGCGTGGCGATGCTCCTCTCAGAGGTCGCTTTGTTTCCTCCGTTTGCCGGTTAATGGTTGAAATCCTGCCGAGGCAGCAGAACGCGGCGCTGACGGATCGCCGTAACACTGCCGTTATTACACGCTAATATTGCAATTAGATGGGCGGCCAAGTTGCCCGAGTGGGGCAATAAATTGCCGCAGAGTGTCAGAGCGTACGAGGAGGCCGAGCTCTAATTACCCAGAACACACCTCCCCCTTCCTCCCCCCGCTACTCCTCCGCTGTCTGACCATCACCCTCCTGCTTTAATGGTCGGGCCTTACATGGAGGTCGCGACCCCTCCACCCTCCCAACACACACACATATCACCACTTGTTCCTCTAACACCATTTGCAGCTTTGATGTCATCTGTAGAGAGGTGAGTTTGGAGTGATGGAGGACGACCTTTGACCTCCTGTAGCCTGAAGACATGAGGAGAGAAGACGTGAGGAAAACACTCCTCTCCTCTCTAAAGGAAAATTGAAGCTGAAAAAGGTTAAAAAACAAACGCGTTTTATTCTTTTTCAAGCGCTGACTGTTTTGAGAATTAATCATCATTTGCACGGAGAAACTCCTGCACAGCGTCTTTGTCTCACAGTTAAGATGCTTTATCGTCTCGCGGGAGCTGAAATGCCAGCGAGCGTCAGCAGAGAGAGAGAGAGTGAGAGAGAGAGGTCTGATTTACAGAGACGATTCAGGACGAAACAACACAGGAGTTTAGATAAAAGACGCCTTAGAGAGAGAGGTTTCTATTGTTCTTTTATTGGTTTGTTCTCCTTCACGTCCAACTTTTACTCTTTTACTTTCATCCAGGTAAAAGTCTTTAATTCTGCCTGTGGCTGTTCTTTAATTCAAGGTTTCTGATTTATGCTGCGTTCAGGGGCAGAGGGGAAAAAGAAACTCTGAAAGACAAAATACTGAGCTGTAGACCAGCACTCTGATCTGTGTATTCTACATTTAATTCTCTGACTGATCAACTGTAGGACATAAACTGTTTTTTCTGAGCTTTCTCGCCACAAGTGAAGGCATCACAATCACAGACCGTCAGAGGCTCTGGGTCAAAGGATCCCAGTCGTCCCAACGACGTCTTATATTATGTTAAACTGTCAGAATATTTGTTTCTTTGATTAAAAAATGTCAAAAGCTACAAGAAGACTACGACTCCCAAGGTGCAGTTCACCTAAGTAACATTCAATCACATCCAAGAATGTGTGAAATGTTCCTTTAAGCTGAGCCTGTCAGTTCTTCTTCTGTCTCAAAATGGCAGACGTGAAGCTTTAAGTCAAGTACGATCTGTGTGTGTGTGTTGGACCCCATGGAGGGTTAACTCCACAGGGGGGTGGGTGTTGGTGGTGGTGGGGGGTTATCTGCCCCTGTGGACCCTTCCCAGCAATCGTAGCGTATTGATCTGGCGAGCGAGGCCCATCGGAGCCGGCCAGATTAAGAGTATAGATTTACAATAAAAGCAGGACATTACTGGGCAGGCGAGGCTAAAATTGAAAGGGGAGAGAGAGGAGAGAGAGGGAGGGAGGAGGGGGTGAGGAGGAGAGGAAGAGTTGGTCAGAGTGGAGGGAGGGAGGGAGGCCTGGAGGTTGCCGCAGGGCTTTGTGGGTAATTTGAGGGTGACGGCGGATACACGCAGGTCAACTGCTGCGCCGTGATTTCAGGTTTATGTCGGTTATTGACGGAGTGACGGCGCGTTAATGGAGAGGAGCCTGAAGGGGCAATGCATTGTGGGTAAATCAGAGCCAGGTTGGACTGATTGGCGTTTTATTTTGAAGGCAGGAAGTTGCTAATAGGTCCAATTTTTTACACCAGAAATCAATATCTCCAGCCAGCGCTGACTCGGTTTTAGGCGAAAAGAAGTAGCGGCGTTCTCGGTGCAGATGTGTGGCGGTGGCTGGAGGTCAGAGGTCAGAGGTCAAAGTGGAGGTGGAGTGATCGGATGGATGCGCTGACGTCACACAGCTGGTGTGAATTCAGTCCCTAACTCTGTGCGAGTGTTTGTGGTTGAGCTGTAAAATATAGATGTTGGTCGGACGCTGCAGCAGGTGGCCTGATGTTCAGACTGAATTATTCACCACAACTCGACACACACACACACACACACACACACACAACACACACACACAACACACACACTGTTTATCTTCCATCTGATGTTTTTTTACTCATTTTATTTCTCTTTATTTTTGACTCTTTTCAGGTCGTAAACAGTCTGTCAGTCCTGATTAAACCCTCACATCTTTCTGTCTCTTTATGAACATTCAAGAGGAAGTTTCACTTTATTATAATCGTCTGTTTTTCTATTTTTGTTTTTACTGATAAATATCCTTTCTTACATGTTAATAGAGCAGTTTAACAGAAACAGAGAGAGAGCAGGAGGTCAGAGGTGAAGCATCAGTCCTGTTTTTGGAGTCGTGTTTACTTTATGTGACCGAGAGGAGTAATAAGAATAGCACAGAGGGGATGACTAACAGTGTGTGTGTGTGTGTGTTTGTGTTTGTGTGTGTGTGTGTGTGTGTGTGTGTGTGTGTAATCAGATCTCGTGACCGACCTTTGCCTCTGTTTTCCAGAAAAAAAACGACAGCATCAGTCGTTTGTTTACGTTCAGCAGCAGCAGAAAAACTGAGATTCAGTTTCTGTCTGAGGCTCAGAGGAGGGAGGAAGTTTCTCAGAGGGTGGGGGGGGGGTGGTAACCTGTCCCCCTGTCCCCCCGTCCTACCTCCACCTGTCTGGGTGTCTCCATTAGACCCTGGTGTAGCTGGGGGCCTGCGGGGGCCCTCGGGGCTCGGTCAGGTTTGATGTGATCCAGGGAGAAATGTTCAGTGGCCCGGGGTGTCTCCCACAGCCATTTACCAGGGGGAGAGAGAGGGAGGGAGGGAGAGAGAGGGAGAGAGAGGGGGAGAGTTTATATAAGACAGGGAGGAAGATGGAGGTCAGCTCTCCTGGTGGACTGAGGATCTGATGAGTCCAGATTTGCTGGGTTTAGACACAAAATCACGACTAGAAGTAAAAACAAAACTAATCCTACCACTACTACTCCTGTGTGTAACAGTACTGTCTGTGTACTGCAGGATTCAAAAACACAATACTTTTACACTACTTGGTCCTGGTCTCAGGCCTGAGTTCTTGGTTCTTGGAGTTATATTTATTTGTTTTATTCATGTGTTATTTTTCCATTATCGTCTACTCGTCTCCATCTTGTTGGTGTTTCAGCCTCGAACGTGGTCCAGTCTCATGGGTTGGAGCGGACTCTCGAAGCAGCTCCGACTCAAATGGTCGTTGATATTTTTGGGACAAAATCCAAACACAGCCCCCGACTCTCTGCAGCTCTGTCACACGTTACACTTTGTGTTTTACTTCTAATTTAAAGCAGCGATAATCAGCAGACAACAAACAGATTTCCATTGGTGGAGGAGTAACTACGGATAATCAGAGGATTTTTCAGATCATAACATGATCGACTCACGTCTGTATCCACAATAAACTGATTTGTCCAACATGCACAAGAGTTAAATTATCGATAAACGAGAAAATAAACTTTATTTATTCAGCGACTCCACTTTGTAAATTTAATTTAACGGCTGCAGCTAAAACAGAAAGATCTCACTCTGGTGAAGGCCCTGAAGGCATCACCACAACGTGGACTCTCGTCAGAGTCCAGGTTTTGGCCCAAAGACGAGCCGAGCCGAGCCGAACTCGTCCCGTCCCTCTATTGAGTCCCCCCCCCCCCCCGCCCCCCCGCTCTGTCACCCTCTGGTTCCCACTTCCTGTTGACTCCTAATTGGATTGAGGAGTTAAGGCCAAATGTGATTACATCACCACCTGCAGCTTCGTTAGCCGCCTCAGTGTCAACATCCAGCGGTGCTCAGCTGGAAACACCCCCCAGCATCCCCACCCCCCGCCCCCATCCCTCCCCCTCTGCTCCCCCCCACCCCCGACACCAGGGGATCATGGGAACTTTGGGAGTCCACCCCCCACCACCACCCCACACCTCTGCCTCTCCTCTTCTCCCCTTCCTTCCCCTTCACCAAATCCCCCTCCCAGCATGCACCTCACCCCCTCAAGGCAAATCACCTTGTTAATTTCACACACACACACACACACAGCTGTGAATATGTATAAACTCACAGCTTCTGCATTTTCAGACACACACACACACACACATGCAGGTAAACACAATCCTCATTGAGATGTCACTAATACCCCCCCTACCCCCCCACACCCACCCTCCCCTCACCCCCTGAGCCCTCCCCCAGCTCCCCCCCCCGACCCCCCCTCGGTGTTCAGTGTGAGAGAAAAGTTATCGATCTCTGTTCACTGATCCTCTTGTTGACATCCAACATCAGCACCAACTGCTGCTGCTTTCACAGAGGGAGGGGGGCGAGATGGGGGGGTGTGACCTGCTGGTGTAAATACCAACCCATCACCCCCCCCTCCACCCCCCCACATCTCTGTAGTCCCGCTGTAAAATCTTGCAGGATTTTAAAGATGCTGCAGGAAACTCTCGACCAATCAGTGACGTTCAACGCTGCAACCCCCACCCTGAAAGTTCCTGAGAGTCTGCCCCCCCCATCCCCCACAACTGAGCGGGGACTTTTTTTTAAGGGGGGGGGGGGTTAAACTTGATTCAGACCTCGGTTCCTCTTCTGGAAACGCAGGTGAAAGGTTCCTGTTCACCGGGGAAAGTTCCAGCAACTGCACAACTTCCTTTATTGTGGGGGTGGAGTGGGCGGAGTGGGGGGGTCCAGACCTGGCAGTTAGTGGAGTTAAAGAAGAGGGGGTGGGGGTGTGTGTGAGGTGTTGGTCAGAGCTGTTAGTATTCAAAACATCAACACTCTTCTGATTAGAAACAGCTACTCTCTCTCTCCGTCGTCCTGCCACTCATTCTCAAGCTCGCTCGCCCCCTTCCTCCTGTTAATCACTCGAGTGTTTTCCCAATTAAGAATGCACTGATAACCTTCCATCACACACACACACACACACACACACAGCAGTGGTTTAATCAGGAATATGAGTGCGGTGTGGCTAATTAAGGACGACCATCCGTGGGCTCCTGCCTCACCAGCAGATGTGGGGGAGGGGAGTGTGTGTGTGTGTGTGTAGGTAGCGATGTTAGCATGTTAGCAGACCTTTATTTGGCTCCTCTGCTGGTTCCTGTCAGAGGACGGGATGATCACTGATGATCTCTCAGTCGTGGCTTCGTCACATTTTTCTCCTCCATGTTGGATTTTACTTCATTTCTGTGTCTTTAATTCATTTTAAATTCATTTTAAAGTATTTTTTTCTGGAGTTCGTACCTCTGTCTGGCGTCTCAGCCCAGAATCAAACAGCAGAATTTACATTTTCACAGTATTTGGTCTGTGTTTGAACCAATACGCCACCAGGACGCTCCTGTTTCTGTAGTTATTCTGTCCACTGGGTCCTGGAAGATTTCAACCTTTTTTTTTTTTTTTTTTTTTTCAAATTCGATGTGTTACCCTGCGCCAAACCTCAAGAGTATCATCCAAGAATATCTGGAGATATTTCAGAGAGATATTTAATTACTATGCGTCTGCAGAGTATCAGAGGTTTTGTTGTTTTGCTTTGTGTGCAGACCCAACACTGAGGCAGCATTTCCCTTCAGCAGCCTGCACCGCTGACTCTGATTGGCCGAGACACCTGTCAATCAACCAATCAATAATTACATATATATTTATATATAATTTATCATAACTAGTACTTTTACTTTTGGATTTTGGATATATTTTGATGCTAATACCTGTGTATTTTTACTCCAGTAAACTTTTTTTAATATTTAAAATTTAAGTAGACTTTTTACTATCTTTTTAGATTGAGCAATTAATCAGAAAAAATAATATATAGGTCAGTCGATAAGCAAATAATTGTTACTTAAAGCCCTAATGTGCAGAAATATGTGTGTAATATACATGAAAATTATTAAGAAAATGTAGCTGCAGGCAGAAATAAACAGGCTGAGACAGATCTTTACAGGTTCTTTTTAAAGAAGCAAATATTATATAGTGACTAATTAATGCGTTTTTATTTTTATTTCATTATAAATAAAAACTTAGTTTCATATTCAGTTTGTGTTTCAGCACATTTAACCTCAGAAAAACATAAAAACACACGACCTGAGGCAGAAACAGAAACAGAGCAGCTCACTGAGAGACGGAGCAGCAGAGTTTTATTTTCTTTTTTCTGTAGATAAATAAATAAATAAATAAACAAAGCTGCTGCTGTGTGTGTGTGTGTGTGTGTGTGTGTGTGTGTGTGAGAGAGAGAGAGGAGTGAAATGTGAGGCGGGCGAGTCCAGACAGGACGACAGCAGGAAGAGAGATGGAGAAGATGGGTGAGGGGGTGAGGGAAGGGGGGTGTGTGGATGGACAGGTGGGGAGGAGGAAGAGGAGGAGAGGGGGTGATGGAGGGGTGAGAATGAGACAGTTGTGGGGGGGAGACAGAGAGAGAGAAGAGAGGAGGACAGATTAAGAGGGTATTGATTTCTATATAAAGATGGAAGGATGTGATATGGGGGAGGAAGAGGGGGGAGGAGAGGGGAGGGGGGGTCACAGCCGCTGGGGAGGAGAGACGACGGTTTGGGTTACATAACGACCAGAACACCCGTCTGTTTCTCTGTAGTAGTTTGATGAAAGGGAAACTTACTAGATCCATCCGCTGAGGAAGACCACAGGCTGTGGTTGAAAGCTCCAGAGTTTTATAAACTTTTTAACTCGACCAATGAAAATACGGTTTCCTGGTCCAGCTCCTCAGTCTCGTGCTGTTTGGTAAAATGACACTGAATAGTTGTTCACTTTCCCCGTGACGAAAAACAAGGTTTGACGCCAGCAGGTGTTAGCATTAGCCAGCTAGCTTTGGTAATGTTAAAAGTGGGTAGCCCTGATATAAGCTATGGGTTTTATAGAGTGTTTCTTGCTATGAGTCCACATCTTCCTGTTTTGGTCGTCAGCCCTTTTATGCGCCCAAAAATAGCAAAAAATAGTTAGCTAAGGTCGTCTGTTTTCAACTTAGCTGGGTGAAGATAACTAGCTAAAACCGGCTTTATTCGCCTCAGCTGGGCAGCACAGAAAAGGTGATGAGAAAGAGAGGACGAAATTGGTTGCTAACCTTGCTAATGTTAGCACCTGTTACATAAGCTATTCATGTTTGGTCAGTCCTTTTGGTAAATAAAGTTGACCTTAGCTAGCTATCTTCACTAGCTAAGGAAGTAGATGGTTGTAGCTAGCTATTTTCACTATTTTGGGCAGAAAAGAACTGACAATTGATACACAAAGATGTGCAGAAGTACAAACTTTAGTTGCTGCGATGATGCCCTCATTCAGTGACCTTTTGACCTCATACTTAGTGCTGCATGCTCCCCTCAAACAATTCAACCTTTAACTTCAGAACATTTTTCTGTGGAGAGTCAAACTTCAGCCTCAGTGGCGTTTGTTCGTGATTCCTCAAAGCCTGTGAATGCAGATGAATCCAAAACGCTCTCTCACTTTTTCTCGCCGCTGTACCTGACCCAGCATAATGACATCACACACAGTGGTAGATAAAACACACACACACACACTCTCAGCAGCAGCTCTGAAGCATGACAGAGTGTGTTTCTACCTGCCGTACGGAGCCGTGTAATCCCTTCGCACCGCAGCGGGCGTCCATCAGCTTCACCTCGCCGCCGAGGCTAAACACAGCCAGGATCAGCTGAGTGTGTAGGCCTGTGTGTGTGTGTGTGTGTGTGTGTATGTGTGTGTTATGGGCGTGAACGCAGCACACCGGGGGAGGAAGGGGAGGAAGGGGAGGAGGAGGCAGCGTCATCCATATTTGATGGTGCTCCAACATTGAAGCTTGAAGGAGACACATGATAAACATACAACACATGAAGCTACAAACACAGAAACACACGCTCAGTGAGAGTTTACTGATGTTTCTACTGTTTCTACTGACTCCGATCAGTTCAGTTTAGATTCAACAAACAGCAGTAATGGTGTCACACAAGAGTGTGTGAGATCAGTCGTCTTCTTCTGTTGTAAAGTTTCAGGAAATGTTTCTCCATCGTTTGTGAAGTTAACTTGTAAAATAATTATCAGCTTAATTCAAAGTGTTTGATTGTTAATGAAGGAGAACGGAGGGTTTTCTGTAACTGCATTAAAACATTTTCAGCCGTCATAGTTCATCACTAGAACTCTAATCTTAAACCAGATGAAGGATTTTTGTCGTCGGACGTCTGGATCTTAACTAATCAGAGAAACAAGCTGAACAAACAGCCGCTCTCTACGTCCTGTGTCTGCTGGAAAAAATGTGAAACTGTTTTATTCAGTGTTTTTACTGATTTTAATCACTTGGTCTGTTTGTTTTGGAGAGGAGGCGACCTCTGTGGAACAGGAAGGAATCCTAACCTAAAAACAAGCTAGGCTAACGTTAGCAGCAGCTAACAGCTCGCAGCCCCTTACTGACATCCTGTGTCCGCCGAAGTGCACCAGAAAAACACTGATTTTTAAAGTAAAACCACTTTATTCAGTGTTTTCTCCAGGTTTAATGATCATGTCTGTTTGTTTTTTAAAGGAGGAGACCTCTGAGGAGAATTCAGCTCCTCAAAAAAACCTCCTGAACGATGAACACGAGTTGTATACGTTTTTTAACAATGACTAGTGTCAGCTGGACGTTGTATGAACTTGTGGTTTAGATATTGAAACTGCAGTCAAGTGTCATCATTATGTTAGAGTTGGTTCTGATACCTGGTTCCACTCTGGATCTGGTTCCTAGTTGGCAGAACACCCTGATTCGTTAGCAGAGAACAGGTGATGTTTACCTGTTCTCTGCTCCAGGTAGATCAAACTTAGTGTGAAACAGGAAACATAAACATCACACTGACGTGTCAGATTTCCTGCTCAACAACAGGAACTGACACTCGGCATCAGGAGGCTTTAGGAGGAACAAAATTCAGTGTTTACATAGGTGAATAAATTCACATTTACACATCACACAGGTACACACACACACACACACACACACATTCACCTTCTCTCTTCATTTCTTCCTGCACTACAAAATGTTGCCAAACAAGCAGCTCCACATTTTTTTTTCTGTGAAAGCGTGAAAACAATCGGGCAGCTGAGCTGAGCTGCATCCTGCTGCTACACACACACACACACACACACACACACACACACACACACACACATACACACACACTGCAGCTCACTCACCCACAACACAAATCAATACCAATTTATAATTCAGGATTGCTGGAGTTTGGGTTTTAGGGCAGCCTGGCTTCCAGCCTTCATAAATATTACAGTGTTATTGACTTGATCTCAATGAATTGGAGATTTTCTTCTTCTGCGTTTTTTTTTTTTCTTCCTTCATTGCACCCCCCCAACACCCCCACCCCTCCCTTTCCTCCCCCCTTTTCCTCCCTCCTTTTCTTTTGGATGCTTCTGAGGAATAAAGTCTTCTTTATTCATTCTCTTTGAGTCGGAGATAAGACGACTAACGGGAGATAACGTGGTGGCTAATAGCTGACGGACGAGCTCAGACCCCCCCGACTGACACACACCCCACACACACACACACACACACACACACACACACACACACTCTCATTGCAGCCTCGTCCATTCATCCATCAGATGGGGCTGAGAGGATTTGTCGACCTCACGTCTGAACAAAGATGTCGTTGTGTCGGACACTGATCACCACGATCTGTGTGTGCGTGTGTGTGTGTTTCAATTCAGGTCAGTTTAGTCCCATCTGATCGATCGATTGATTTTAAGATGGAAATCAGGAAGCATTCACAGAACGTTAACGCTGGAAAATTTGTGGAAAGTACACACAAGCAAGTACACACACATGCACAAAAACACACACACACGCACAAAAAAACACACACACACGCACAAAAAACACACACACATGCACAAAACACACACACATGCACAAAAACACACATGCACAAAAACACACACACATGCACAAAAATACACACACATGCACAAAACACACACACATGCACAAAACACACACATGTGCACACAAACACAAACACAACAATAACGATATGTTTGTTTTGTTTTCCAACATAATTTGAGGACAGGATTTACCCAGAATCCTCTCTTCCTCCCTCCTCCACCTCCTTATCCTCTTCCTCCCCCTCCTCACCCCCTCCCTCCCCCCTCTCCATACAGTAAAGGATGGAGATATTGATTTTCCTCCTGACCACCACCACAGTTTTCTTATTTTTCTCTCAGCTGATCCGCTGCTGACAGACACTAATGACAGTGTGTGTGTGTGTGTGTGTGTGTGTGTGTGTTGTGTGTGTGTGTGTGTGTGTTTGCAGAGCTGCGTAAAGCATCCTAAGAAATATTTTCCTCATTAAAATGTACCAAATCAATAGGGAACTTTCAAAATAAAAGCACAGCAGAGGGTGAGAATTGTTTTGAAAAGCAGCAGCAGATTTAAAACAAACAAACAAAAAAATTAACACATGACTCATAAAACACCAAAATATCCAGATACATAACTGATTGATCGGATGACCTTTATTGATCCCTGAGGGGGAAGCTGCAGAGGTGGAAATAAAAGAGTCAAAGTGAGGTTAATGTTAGTGGATTTATTGAGATAAACAGTTTTTATGAAGAAGCTGCAGCTGTTTAAAAATCATTCAGACAAATATCAAGAATAATCCAAACAAAAGAGGTAAAAGTACACACACAGAATACTGATAAAATATTGATAAAACTTGTTTCCTATAATACTTATTTCTGTTGGATCATTTTTCTGTTTTAGTTTTAATTCTTTCATTTAAGTAGATTTTTCCTTACTTTATAATAATTCTCCCAATTATTTCTCTCGTCGTCTCTTCAGTCGCTTCAAATGTGGACGAATTTGACTTTTTTTATTTTTCTGTGAAACCGTTTCAAACTTCAGGAGCTTCGGATGTAAAGACTCGGCAGAAAAAACCTGAAGGTGTTTAATTACAGCTCGATAAACTGAAATAAATAAATAAATTACAGCAGAATAATAATCGACAAACAACGTGAGCTGCTGTTTAAAGTAGTGTCAGTCAAACTCCTTAAATCTGATGCTCAGGTCGTCGTAGCAACGTTTAGCGAGGAGTGAGGAAGTTAAATTAGCTTTAAACGAGCAG